>NC_142158.1:0-5000 GCF_024610735.1 Ursus americanus
CTAACCCTAACCCTAACCCTAACCCTAACCCTAACCCTAACCCTAACCCTAACCCTAACCCTAACCCTAACCCTAACCCTAACCTAACCCTAACCCTAACCCTAACCCTAACCCTAACCCTAACCCTAACCCTAACCCTAACCCTAACCCTAACCCTAACCCTAACCCTAACCCTAACCCTAACCCTAACCCTAACCCTAACCCTAACCCTAACCCTAACCCTAACCCTAACCCTAACCCTAACCCTAACCCTAACCCTAACCCTAACCCTAACCCTAACCCTAACCCTAACCCTAACCCTAACCCTAACCCTAACCCTAACCCTAACCCTAACCCTAACCCTAACCCTAACCCTAACCCTAACCCTAACCCTAACCCTAACCCTAACCCTAACCCTAACCCTAACCCTAACCCTAACCCTAACCCTAACCCTAACCCTAACCCTAACCCTAACCCTAACCCTAACCTAACCCTAACCCTAACCCTAACCCTAACCCTAACCCTAACCCTAACCCTAACCCTAACCCTAACCCTAACCCTAACCCTAACCCTAACCCTAACCCTAACCCTAACCCTAACCCTAACCCTAACCCTAACCCTAACCCTAACCCTAACCCTAACCTAACCCTAACCCTAACCCTAACCCTAACCCTAACCCTAACCCTAACCCTAACCCTAACCCTAACCCTAACCCTAACCCTAACCCTAACCCTAACCCTAACCCTAACCCTAACCCTAACCCTAACCCTAACCCTAACCCTAACCCTAACCCTAACCCTAACCCTAACCCTAACCCTAACCCTAACCCTAACCCTAACCCTAACCCTAACCCTAACCCTAACCCTAACCCTAACCCTAACCCTAACCCTAACCCTAACCCTAACCCTAACCCTAACCCTAACCCTAACCCTAACCCTAACCCTAACCCTAACCCTAACCCTAACCCTAACCCTAACCCTAACCCTAACCCTAACCCTAACCCTAACCCTAACCCTAACCCTAACCCTAACCCTAACCCTAACCCTAACCCTAACCCTAACCCTAACCCTAACCCTAACCCTAACCCTAACCCTAACCTAACCCTAACCCTAACCCTAACCCTAACCCTAACCCTAACCCTAACCCTAACCCTAACCCTAACCCTAACCCTAACCCTAACCCTAACCCTAACCCTAACCCTAACCCTAACCCTAACCCTAACCCTAACCCTAACCCTAACCCTAACCCTAACCCTAACCCTAACCCTAACCCTAACCCTAACCCTAACCCTAACCCTAACCCTAACCCTAACCCTAACCCTAACCCTAACCCTAACCCTAACCCTAACCCTAACCCTAACCCTAACCCTAACCCTAACCCTAACCCTAACCCTAACCCTAACCCTAACCCTAACCCTAACCCTAACCCTAACCCTAACCCTAACCCTAACCCTAACCCTAACCCTAACCCTAACCCTAACCCTAACCTAACCCTAACCCTAACCTAACCCTAACCCTAACCCTAACCCTAACCCTAACCCTAACCCTAACCCTAACCCTAACCCTAACCCTAACCCTAACCCTAACCCTAACCCTAACCCTAACCCTAACCCTAACCCTAACCCTAACCCTAACCCTAACCCTAACCCTAACCCTAACCCTAACCCTAACCCTAACCCTAACCCTAACCCTAACCCTAACCCTAACCCTAACCCTAACCCTAACCCTAACCCTAACCCTAACCCTAACCCTAACCCTAACCCTAACCCTAACCCTAACCCTAACCCTAACCCTAACCCTAACCCTAACCCTAACCCTAACCCTAACCCTAACCCTAACCCTAACCCTAACCCTAACCCTAACCCTAACCCTAACCCTAACCCTAACCCTAACCCTAACCCTAACCCTAACCCTAACCCTAACCCTAACCCTAACCCTAACCCTAACCCTAACCCTAACCCTAACCCTAACCCTAACCCTAACCCTAACCCTAACCCTAACCCTAACCCTAACCCTAACCCTAACCCTAACCCTAACCCTAACCCTAACCCTAACCCTAACCCTAACCCTAACCCTAACCCTAACCCTAACCCTAACCCTAACCCTAACCCTAACCCTAACCCTAACCCTAACCCTAACCCCTAACCCTAACCCTAACCCTAACCCTAACCCTAACCCTAACCCTAACCCTAACCCTAACCCTAACCCTAACCCTAACCCTAACCCTAACCCTAACCCTAACCCTAACCCTAACCCTAACCCTAACCCTAACCCTAACCCTAACCCTAACCCTAACCCTAACCCTAACCCTAACCCTAACCCTAACCCTAACCCTAACCCTAACCCTAACCCTAACCCTAACCCTAACCCTAACCCTAACCCTAACCCTAACCCTAACCCTAACCCTAACCCTAACCCTAACCCTAACCTACCCTAACCCTAACCCTAACCCTAACCCTAACCCTAACCCTAACCCTAACCCTAACCCTAACCCTAACCCTAACCCTAACCCTAACCCTAACCCTAACCCTAACCCTAACCCTAACCCTAACCCTAACCCTAACCCTAACCCTAACCCTAACCCTAACCCTAACCCTAACCCTAACCCTAACCCTAACCCTAACCCTAACCCTAACCCTAACCCTAACCCTAACCCTAACCCTAACCCTAACCCTAACCCTAACCCTAACCCTAACCCTAACCCTAACCCTAACCCTAACCCTAACCCTAACCCTAACCCTAAACCCTAACCCTAACCCTAACCCTAACCCTAACCCTAACCCTAACCCTAACCCTAACCCTAACCCTAACCCTAACCCTAACCCTAACCCTAACCCTAACCCTAACCCTAACCCTAACCCTAACCCTAACCCTAACCCTAACCCTAACCCTAACCCTAACCCTAACCCTAACCCTAACCCTAACCCTAACCCTAACCCTAACCCTAACCCTAACCCTAACCTAACCCTAACCCTAACCCTAACCCTAACCCTAACCCTAACCCTAACCCTAACCCTAACCTAACCCTAACCCTAACCCTAACCCTAACCCTAACCCTAACCCTAACCCTAACCCTAACCCTAACCTAACCCTAACCCTAACCCTAACCCTAACCCTAACCCTAACCCTAACCCTAACCCTAACCCTAACCCTAACCCTAACCCTAACCCTAACCCTAACCCTAACCCTAACCCTAACCCTAACCCTAACCCTAACCCTAACCTAACCCTAACCCTAACCACCCTAACCCTAACCCTAACCCTAACCCTAACCCTAACCCTAACCCTAACCCTAACCCTAACCCTAACCCTAACCCTAACCCTAACCCTAACCCTAACCCTAACCCTAACCCTAACCCTAACCCTAACCCTAACCCTAACCCTAACCCTAACCCTAACCCTAACCCTAACCCTAACCCTAACCCTAACCCTAACCCTAACCCTAACCCTAACCCTAACCCTAACCCTAACCCTAACCCTAACCCTAACCCTAACCCTAACCCTAACCCTAACCCTAACCCTAACCCTAACCCTAACCCTAACCCTAACCCTAACCCTAACCCTAACCCTAACCCTAACCCTAACCCTAACCCTAACCCTAACCCTAACCCTAACCCTAACCCTAACCCTAACCCTAACCCTAACCCTAACCCTAACCCTAACCCTAACCCTAACCCTAACCCTAACCCTAACCCTAACCCTAACCCTAACCCTAACCCTAACCCTAACCCTAACCCTAACCCTAACCCTAACCCTAACCCTAACCCTAACCCTAACCCTAACCCTAACCCTAACCCTAACCCTAACCCTAACCCTAACCCTAACCCTAACCCTAACCCTAACCCTAACCCTAACCCTAACCCTAACCCTAACCCTAACCCTAACCCTAACCCTAACCCTAACCCTAACCCTAACCCTAACCCTAACCCTAACCCTAACCCTAACCCTAACCCTAACCCTAACCCTAACCCTAACCCTAACCCTAACCCTAACCCTAACCCTAACCCTAACCTAACCCTAACCCTAACCCTAACCCTAACCCTAACCCTAACCCTAACCCTAACCCTAACCCTAACCCTAACCCTAACCCTAACCCTAACCCTAACCCTAACCCTAACCCTAACCCTAACCCTAACCCCTAACCCTAACCCTAACCCTAACCCTAACCCTAACCCTAACCCTAACCCTAACCCTAACCCTAACCCTAACCCTAACCCTAACCCTAACCCTAACCCTAACCCTAACCCTAACCCTAACCCTAACCCTAACCCTAACCCTAACCCTAACCCTAACCCTAACCCTAACCCTAACCCTAACCCTAACCCTAACCCTAACCCTAACCCTAACCCTAACCCTAACCCTAACCCTAACCCTAACCCTAACCCTAACCCTAACCCTAACCCTAACCCTAACCCTAACCCTAACCCTAACCCTAACCCTAACCCTAACCCTAACCCTAACCCTAACCCTAACCCTAACCCTAACCCTAACCCTAACCCTAACCCTAACCCTAACCCTAACCCTAACCCTAACCCTAACCCTAACCCTAACCCTAACCCTAACCCTAACCCTAACCCTAACCCTAACCCTAACCCTAACCCTAACCCTAACCCTAACCCTAACCCTAACCCTAACCCTAACCCTAACCCTAACCCTAACCCTAACCCTAACCCTAACCCTAACCCTAACCCTAACCCTAACCCTAACCCTAACCCTAACCCTAACCCTAACCCTAACCCTAACCCTAACCCTAACCCTAACCCTAACCCTAACCCTAACCCTAACCCTAACCCTAACCCTAACCCTAACCCTAACCCTAACCCTAACCCTAACCCTAACCCTAACCCTAACCCTAACCCTAACCCTAACCCTAACCCTAACCCTAACCCTAACCCTAACCCTAACCCTAACCCTAACCCTAACCCTAACCCTAACCCTAACCCTAACCCTAACCCTAACCCTAACCCTAACCCTAACCCTAACCCTAACCCTAACCCTAACCCTAACCCTAACCCTAACCCTA